>NC_092818.1:148254212-148271712 GCF_023375885.2 Dermacentor andersoni | reverse complement strand
CATCTCACACAGTGTGTGGTACGACTGAGTTTCATTCTCCTGAGCTGCGTTATTTAAGGCTCTGCGGCACGAACAAAAGATCAAGCTAAATAAATATACTGGTATAGCATTGTTATCTTGTGAATAGAAGAGTGTAATAATGTAGGAGTAGCTCTACGATATGCGTCACATTTTGTTCCTTTAGCGTTGAGGGTGCAAGACTTGCTGTCGAAGCTGAGGAAACGTAATTCTATTTTAATTCCATTATTAGTGACCTGACTCAACGCTTTTCATTTCCTGCTCGAGACGGACATTTTACTCTGTTCACCTTTACTGAAAGGCCGTAATCTCTCACACCAACGCGAAATACCAGTCCGCACAACACTCAGAATCGGCCCACATTTTGAGACTGCACTATCGTCGGCATCAGCCCATATTTATCGTGGGTATTTATACAGTTAAGCATTGTTAAATATTGTGTACATGCCGGCCTAATTATTCCGTGCCCAGCGTCACTTCCAAAAATCTAATGAGAGCTAGCATTTCAGTCTGTTGCATTTGTTCCTTGCATCTACGACTGCGACGAAATACAATGAAAAAGCTAAGAAGTCCTGTCAGCTTATCAAGGCATAGGCTCCGTGCTCAATTTCCCGCCATTATTACGGAGCTAGCAAATTTCCTCATGCTCAAAGAGGAAATAAGTGATGCTATGAGCGTGTCGATCATTATGCAGCTCCAAAATTAAAAAAAAAAACAAGAATAGCTGTCCCCTCTCCCCCACGCAAGCCAATTCAATTCAATTCAATTCTTTATTCAACATCATCATCATGAGGATGTTGGGTGCGTCGACAAAAATCCAGAAGAAAGGCTTGACAGAGGTCGACGCACCCTACAATGACTTGGCAACAGTATTACGTATACGATATACGCATACGTAATCGTGCGAGCAGACGACATATAGCGTCATTCAAGCATCCTTGTTACTGATATTACCGAATGCTTGAAATGGTGGCCCGACATTCATTTATTTCACCTCTACCCAGCCCAATGCTCGTTGTTAGAGAGCACGTCCCGTTAGACGCGGAAAGCTCGGAAGTGTGGCTTCCGCTTGTCAAGGCCAGGAGAGAGCAATACGTGAGAGGAAGAAACAGAATGCTGTATACTGGCCGGCACAATCAGGCGCCTCGTATGTATTGGGCGGGTAACGACCACGCTAGTCTACGAGCCTGCATCGATCTTCACAGCCGCCACCACTAATAACGCCAGCGCCGCGAGAATGCTCGCTACTTTTTCCCCGGGAAATCCGCGAACCAATTGCCTGTTCCACTGTATTGAATTGGGCACAACCTTGTGCACGTGGCTTTCGTTTTTGTTGTGGGCCTTTTGTTTCAACGCCGTTCGGCAGAGTGCCGAATGAAGGCGCGGACAAGCTTTCGGCTTTGAACGCTTTTTTTAGAAAGTGGGTTTAACGACAAGGCAGGATGAGGACGAACGGTTATTAGCGCGACCGTGCCAGCGTGTACCTATTTTGCGCTGTTCCTCAGGATTACCGGAAGTGAGCTGTAGTTGCACCAAGGAAGTGAGTTAACGCTCGGGCGCTCTAATTGACCGCTTTCTACTGGAACATATAAAGCCTTTTGTCGTGATCATTACGGCACGGATTCGATAAAAAAGAAACTATATATATTTCCCTTTCATGAACTCTAATCTTAAGGAACCAACACAAAAAGCCAGAAGCAACGAGCGACATTGCTTACTACGGGCTTGAAAAGAATATCCTCGTTATTTTGTGCTCTCGGAAACAACCAAACAGGACATTGTTATCGCGTTCATGAGATCACGCGAAACAGACTTGCCGGAGAATCGGATATAACAATGTAGTTAGTTATAATCTTCCCTGAAGGACAAGCGTAACAAAAAGTTGTACAGGTGTAAAGGCAGATGCTACTTAACGGAGCTGTTCGCACACAATTAGTAATAATAAAACCAACTCAAATTGACAGACGGGCTTTACCATCAGGCCATGAAAATACCCTCCCGCATTTTAAAATCACACTGCGTTTAGCAATAAGAAATTAGGAAATAATAGTTTCTTGTTACTGACAAACTAAAGGGTATATTTTACTGCACGCAAACGTAACTATACAAGTGACTGCGCAAAGACAATTTTAAGAGGCTACACGAATACACTTTCTTTCGCTTTTTACGAAACAAAAGTTTGATGCTAACTCAACAGCTCTCACTTACTACCGTGGATTGACGTGGGCTCAGTTACCCTTGAAGTGGTATAAGACGTGAATAATATTTGAACGTATATATCAAAGTACAAGGTTGCATAGCAGCGTAGGAAGGTGCATAGTTGATAGCGACGAAAAAGGAAATGTTGTAATCAATAGAAAACCTTCAATAAATTTAGAGAATGTTCAGAAGTAGTATTTTCGAAGGGGAAGCAATGAATGCTTTAAGGACAACTGAAAGAAACTAATTTAAGGATAACGCTCAAATTGATGAGTGACTACAATATGAGCACTTCTGTTTCTTGCCACCAGAATATTGGCGGGTACACTACAGACTACACGTTCACCGAAAACCGCTAAAAGAAAAGCACGATCATTTCCATGATCATTTCCGATGCCATGTGCTTAATTCTTTTAGATATTTGTTGTCGATTCTAGTACACTTTATTTGTTGAGTCTACAATGAATGCCATGTGTTCGCACCCTTGGGATAAACTTCCGGATGACGTCCTGAATTTTTTTGCATCACCAAGTGCAAACAATTATATGAAGGAATTACTTTAAGTAAAAATGATCTTGTTTAAGAAGACCTGCTGGTCTATTTCTCACGCATTTTATCGCTCTGTTCTACGTATTACGCTTCTGCTGTCATTTGCAGATGTATTTAACAGCTACTATTTGAACTCACTGCTACAGTTTTGCACAGCTGATGATGAGAGCAAGTATCTTAATAATTACTTTAATTTCAAAAGAAGCTCTACCGCATTTTGTTTCTTGAATTTCTTCTCAACGGGAAGGCTACACGAGCCTTTTGATTGTAACTGTAGTGTTGGGACTCGGGTGTCACATATCACGGTGCTTCAGTGTTAACAGGCGCCCTCCCTGGCCCAAGACAACCAACGGTGTCCGGCCTCCAAGATGCCTTACGGATGTGATACGTCATTGGCGGCGGTAGATGCAGAAAGCGACGTATGGAGCTCAAGTGGCTCGATAGTCAGAGGTGCGTGAGCTCAACAGCAGGTTTTTGAGCAAATTAAGAAAGCCTTAACTTCGCAACCATTTCTAGCTATGACCTAAGGCATCAACTCATCGTCTTATCAGATGCCTCGAGCTACGGTCTAGGAGCACTTCTCCAAGAAGACTCGCACGACAATCGTCGTCCAGTAGCATATGCTTCAAGAATGCTGACCGCAGCCGACGCAGGCTACTCGCAGATTCAGAAAGAAGTTCTCAGAATAACCTCGGCATGTTAGAAATTCAGAGACTGCCTCACTGACGTTTATCTCAACATAAAAAATGATCACAGACCCAAGTGCTTATTCTTTCTCTAAATCCACCGATAGCCTCAAACCTAGATTTCAGCGTCCTTGGCTACGCATGATGCGATATCATTATGAGACCATGTATATACCAGGCAAGAAACTCATCACAACCGATGGTCTCTCACCAGCTATTCGCAACGCAGGACTCCGGAGACATATCAAGTGAAGTCTCAAATGACGAAAGCATTGTCGTGGGCCTTTTGTCGTTAGAGGTGGTAAACCTCGAGAAAGTTGCCGTGATTCAGAAGAGTCATTCGGTATGTGAAACCATAGAAGCCTTTAGAACAAACGGGTGGCCAGCACACCAGGGTAAAACTCCGACAGACTGGCGTGAGTACTGACAATTCAAGCATGAACTGACAGTACACAACGGCCTCCTATTAAAAGACAACCGGCTTGTTATTCATCAGTGTTTAAGGAAGGCAACATTGATCCACCCCCCCCCCCCCCCCCTTGCACGAGGGACATAAAGAGTTCAAGCAGTCGCGACTTGCCCGACAAACGTGCTGGTGGCCTGAGATCACTACTACTACGGACATTAAATGTTTGATAGAAAAGTATCCTAACTGCATGGAACATCGACAATGAAGGAGTCAACCACTAATGTGAACGGCACTCTCACACCGACCATGGCAGCGGCTCGGTGTCGATCTCTTTTGCGCGAAAGGTTCCACCCATCTCTTAGTGGTCGACTACTACTCGCGCTACTTGGAAACTGCACTCCTCGAAGGTGAGCTGCTTGGAACAAGCACACAGAAGATGAAATCAATCTCCGGCCTTTTACGGCATAGCATATACTGTTGTAACTCACAACGGGGCGCAGTTTCACCCTTGCGAAGCCTCCGAGTATTCGAAATTTGCGATAGAGTGGGGATTCAAGCACATAAGTTCAAGCCCGAAATACCCCCTGAGCCCCGAATTCGCCGAGGTGGCGGTGAAAATCGCCAAACAGAAGACAGCCATGGCAAGTGACCCCTACAAGGCTCTTCTGGAGTACCGTACAACACCTTTAGAGAACAGCTAAAGTCCAGCCGAGCTACTTTTTGGGCGGCGTGTTCGCACCACAGTTCCTGTTTCGCGACGCATCTTGAAGCCGACGCTCGCGGACAGTCAACGGTTTCAAAACACCGAGCGAAGAGTCAAGCGCCGTCAAGAAAAGAACTACAATCATCGCCGCAGTGTTCGCTCTCTGCCGCTCTTGAACCCAAGCCAGAGTGTATGGATAAAGGACCTCAAACGCAGAGGGATCATGCTAAGACAGGATGACTCACGACGCTCATACTGGATGCAGTCTGACACGGGCAGTGTCCGTCGCCACAAAATTCCTCTTCAAAGACAGCGCAAGCATGACGTTGGACAATCATTCGGCATCGCTGGACATGCGATCTCGCTTGCTCTCTCAGGTCTCAAGCACGAAGTAACCAGCGACAACGCATTCCGAGCGTTCCGAGCGTTCCGTCACCCTATGGTACAACTCACGGGAGCACTGTGCACCCTCCTGAACGGTTCCGTCACTGAAGGGAAAAGATGTAGTGTTGGGACTCGTGAGTCACATATCACGCCACTTCAGTGTTAGCAGGCGCCCTCTGTGGTACAAGACAAGCAATGATGTTCCGCGTCCAAGATGTCTTAACGCATGTCATGCGTCATTGGCGTCGTTGATTCTCCAAGATGCCTTACGGATGTCATGCTTCATTGGCGTCGTTGAGTCAGAGAGCGACGCATGGGGCTCAACATATTTTCCTACAACGGGCTCAAGTCGTTGTGCTCGAGAGTCAGAGCAAAGCCACCACCAGACGTCTCCCAGTTCCGTACCTTTGAAAGTTGCAGTAAGTGAGTTCAGTTCTAGCACGCATCACTAACGAACAGTAACAATGAATGAGCGAATGAATGAATGTCTCATAACTGTTTACAAAATACGGGAAGTTCTGCAATTAAATCCACACTTATACGGCCAGAAATACTACACGCTGAGAGCTAGATGTAGGTTTTCATCCTCCTTGTTTTATTAGCATTCTTAATTACCAATTACGTGCTCTATGGCTCACGAATTACCGAAAGACTCGTACGTATCCCGTTGCGAAAATTTCTTACCAAAAGCGCCTTTTGCAGCAATGTTTAAAGTCAGGCTCTCCAACTACGACGGCTCCACCTTCACATTGAATCCTCTGAGCGGCGTCTACCAAAAGGTCACTGCTCAATCTTTGTAGCTCACGGTTTCGAAGACTCGTAAAATGCACGACCGTCCACTTTTTACTTTTCACAGCCCGGACTCTTTCCCCTGCCTTATACAGGCTGCCACTAAACGCCTTGCAGCGTCGTCCGGTTTAAGAGCAAAATTACGCACTTAAGTCGCCAGCGCTGGGCAATGTGCGCCCACCGTAAAACTCGACCGTCGCAATAAAGTTGTTTCACGGTACAAAGTACGTCGTCTTCTAACGCCTGGATTCTTGCAAACTTCCCGCGCCAAGGGCTGCCCTGTATAGCAAGGACGTCAGACGAATAAGTAATCTAAAGACAAAATGGGATGCTGTAGGATAAAAAACATGACAGGGCGTGGCTCTACTTGAAGCTCTGGTGGCGGATATGCCTCACGCCAAAAGCCTAGACCTTGGACGCGTATCGAGCGACAAGCGCAGAGCATTGGCCTCGATCCTTTAGGGCGCAGGTCGTAACAAAAGGTATTGCAGCGCATGAGATGGTGTTGAAAGCTTTTCTTGCTTGCACCGTTTTGCACTAGGAAGAAAGGACATTTCCCTCGGGGGAACGATGAATGGCGGCATTGATAACTGACGCGCTTGGCACTGACAAAGAACCTGGAGATTCCATGTTTCAGGCTATTGCCTTTTCCCTCCTGTATGGAGGCACAATGTGCTTATCGTACAGCACAGTGCAAAGGTTTACGTCTGTCCTCAATTACTTACTTCGTGCCACAAAGATAAAAGACCCATACAAATTTAGCCAAGGTAATATGTGATGGAATAAGTCTAACCCTTTCAAGCGTATCTAGAACTTCGTGTTCCGTTTCTGCATATACCTGATAGATTTTTGTGATATTCCGCAGTTTTTTATTTGTTAAATAGGGAAACATCATTCTACTAAAGTCAGAGCATTCACTAGTTTGCTATTCACTTCCCGGCGTGAAGAGCTCGAGGGATAACAAGAAAGCGAAGGCACGTACACAAAAACACAGCAGGGCGTGTCGTAGTTTTACTTGTATTCGCTTTGTCATTGCCCTTAGCGCTATATCGCCTGAAAATAGGCCAATTATAACTTCATTCCACCTTATGTTAAAATGCACAATGGCATAGAAGCACGTGCTCAGGAGGCTTCAAGGGTAACTCCGACGGTTCTTACGCATATTAGGACATTGTCATTTTAAAGTGTCCCAGACAGGTGGTACAATTTGCTTAGAAACTCATCAATAATTTTAAATAAGCAATGAACGAGGTACTCCAACTGAAACGTGTAGCTGTTTCGTGTGACATCACGATGAATAGATGAGATCGGATCCTACACTACCGTAAGCAAGCAGAACGCGTGCTAAACACGCAGCACACGTGGCGCTAACGCCAAAAATGGGAAGCTGACGGTGTCTCCCAACTAAATGGGGAGCGCTGGCAGTCCTTTTGAACTAGACAGTTACGATTTCAGCGACAGTTTGAGCGCTGAAGGATCGCCGTTTGCTTTTGTCCAACCGTCGCCGCGCGAGGCACTGAACGTGCCCTAAGGTCAACGCATTGTGCTAGGGCAAGACGAAGAGAACTGGTTATCGCGTCTGTCAAAACGAAAATTGTCGGCCGTCATCGCGTAGAAGAACGAGCCAGCTTCATCGGTTCTGGGTAAAGTGGTCGTGTAGTCTCTGATGTCCCAAACACATGGTGGCCAGTAAAAAGTCTCGTAAATACGAGTCTCGTAAAGGTCCCATAAAAGTTTCGTAAATATGAGTCGGCAACAAGCAACCAATATTTAAAATTCATTTTGAGGAAAACACATGGTGGCCAGTAAAAAGTCATACATTTGTGAAGATGAGGCGGGAATGAGCATCCTATCTTAAAAATTCATTTTGAGGAAAACTAAATGACTTGCAGCCGTATTGTTTGGCACACATAACTAGAGCGGAAAAGAGAACGTATATTCAAGACTTTATTAGGGTTAGTGACAAGGAAAAAATGCCGGAGTGTCCCTTTAAATAAGTGGAGGTGCATTAATCTCAAAGTGAAAATGGTATCGAAGGCGTGGCAGTGGCAATCTTAACAGAAAACTAAATCTATGGAGCTCGAAGCCTGCTGAGACATGCAGAAAAATTATTTTAAAGAAATAAAAGTTAATAAAACAGATCTGGACATGAAAGTAAGTGTGCATGTCGTACATTCAGCTGCCGTGCATTAAGTTCTCTGACAATTAGCGTGAAATCATACAACCGTACGTATAAATGATGTAGTGCTGACTAGCATTTCATGCGATTGTAGTTGAAGCACACTTATTATAATCATAACATACTAACGTGTGGTTATATAGATAACTTTGTATACATATATGTGCTTCATATGAGCTTCATTCATGCTGAAAGCCCAAACGTTGAAATCACGGAAGCGAGAATCTTTCGGCCTCACCGTGTATCTTCTCTCGAGACGCCTCAATAGCGTTTGACAACACTTGCTTCCACGGCACACACGACAGTTATCTATCCCGCTTTAGAAACAGTCACCAGATATGACTTACAGTAAGCGTGTAAACACACAAACGCACCTCATAAGAATGACCTCAGGTTTGGTTAAATCCTGAAATCGGATCTGCATACTCAAAACCAAGCGCAAAGCATTATTACTTTGGGTGATAGCACGATAGGCCATGGTCTGTCATTTTGCCCGTGCAGACTACCAAATTAAATGCCAGCGAGCTCCTTTCCCTTCTTTAACGCTACGATACCAGTGAAAGAGGGGAGATATTTCAGTGAATCCGGTAGTACGGAGTAGTAATTATCAGTTACATATATGCTGGCATTTCACTAGATTTGCGACAATGCTAAACGACTCACAGATGATACCAAATGGCTGCCAATCATAACAGTTTGTGTCTTGATCGGTGAAAGCTCACCAAAGGCTCACAAGGACAGGAATGGATCGACTCCTTGGTTCATGATGCTTTGTGTTAGAGTCAGTGAATAAACTGTACTTGCTTAGCTATAGAAAACTGCTACAATTGTTGCAGTTTGCTACAGGCAAAAAGAAAACTGCTGCACTAATCTGCCGTTATCTACGATACGTTACTAAGTGAAAATGCGACGCGGTACAAGGCACTAGCCCTCTAATGTTTCGGGAAACTGTCACCAGCCGTACTAACTTTTTTTCTCCCCGGTGCTGACTGCAGCCATTTCAAAACGACATTATCGCATGACTTGTGGGTGTGGTCCTAGGCGAGGGTGACGTGGTAGTGTTTCGTTTTGCGTGAATGACACGGAACACAATGTGCAGAGGCTTTTAAAGTAATGTCAAGCAAGGCATAGGTTTTTTCGTGCATATAACCACCTTCATATATTATGTATGAGCTACAACGGGGGTGTTCGCCTAGCAGCACTAGTTATAAGTTGTAGCGCTAGGCCTAAACAGGTCGTTGCTCTATCGTAACTGGAAGCAAGCACTCCTCGTCGTCTTCTTCTCTTGCACCAGCACCATGCCCACTGCCCAGTGCCTTCAGTACAGAGCATTTATGTCTTCACGTGCTTGTGTATGTGTGCGTGCGTGTGTGCGTGTGTGCGTGAGTGATTGCGTGCGTATGTGTGTGCACGTGCCTGCAAGTTTGCCCACGTGCAATTTCACGTGTGTATCCACTCATGTTGCTTTTTCCTGCACAGTGAGCCTCTTTTTGCCAGGCATTTCACTTTAGTTTACGTCAGCATTCTTTCTTTCGATTTATAGATAGATGGAGCTACCTCCTACTTTCGTAAACTTCATAATGTAAAAGGAAGATTCGAATGAACGATGCGCTATAATTTGGATAAGTAACACTTGTACAGCATCTCTGATTAGCAATCCTGTCACTGTGCTATGGGAAAGAGCTGCTGAACTACGGTGTAGCATAATTTTTAGATGATGCAAACATTTGGATTGAAACCTAGCCTTACCATGATATTTCTTACCTTATTCCGGGACCCTGATAAAATTTAGAAGCGCTTAAGGACCATCGCTATATTTAAAATATTTGTTCATGTTCCAGTGCTGTCTGCAAAAAATGCAGGACGTCTTTAGCAGCATTCACAGGCTCCTTGATTAATGATGTTTTTGCGCAACAAATGAATTTCATATTTAAGTTTTGCCTACAAATATCGCGCAAAAACAGATCTCAGTGCCTCACAAAAGCAATTTTCACTGAAACGTTCCCGCCTGCGGAGTCTGTTTTCTACAAAAGAGAAATGACAGGTACCGGATATTTTTTTTCTATGTGAGCTTCAATTTAGGCAACACATCTACGCAGAGCGAGCATATTGAAGCGAATTCTAGCATTATAAGTAGAACGTTTCAATAGCATAATAACACAGCAATCGACATTTCGAGAACCACTGACATTTCGCAGAGGCGATACACAAATGCGTTTCATGCCAGGTTTCTATCGAAATAAATATCGGGCGTCCACAGCATAATTCTTGTGCTGTGAAGAGGCGTAACTAAGGAGGTCGTCTGTCTTATTCATGGCTGTCTCGTTTCGGCGGTATTATGGATCGCTGACTGTATCAATTTTCACTTTTTCTCATCAACGCTTTGGGCACTTATCTTTTATACCATGGAGTTAATGAAGTTGAACTTCCACACTGAAGGGCCACTGCTTAGCTGTACACGTTACTGCGAGAACCAATCTGCCCGTCTATCGAGCGCCTTGGCAACGACATCCCTCACTCGCAGTCATTAGAGCTCTCCAAATTCGCTCCGTTTGTACGCGACAGGAGCCTTGCCTTTCTTTAGGTGTGCTACACTGCACGAAAACATGTATATGTGCCTCTAAAGTCTGCTCTCGCTTCCAACTCGAACACTCACTTGCAGTCCTCATATGCTCCCCATATCTAATTTGGCGCAGCTGATTATTTGTTTTTCCATTACTGCTCGCCTCTGTTTCAGTCTGCTTCCTTCCTGTGCACGGGCGCTCTCTGTCTGCAGTACGCGTGTCCAGAGCGCGCAGAAAATTACGGCAATTCAGCACCATCAACCAAAGAAGCAGAACGAAAAAACGAAACGAACAAAAACAAATATTGAAAGGAGTGATGAGCACTTGGACAATCTTCGCGCAGTCGTTACGGGAGAAGTGCAACCAGATGGAAACCGTGTTCGAAGGACACGAAAGTTCCTCAAGCGAGGCAACAACTTGGAAGAGATTTACGCTCTTTTTCGAACAGACAATAAGTAAAAACAAAACAGAACCGGTAGCGAAAGGTGTTCTATATATTTCTTTTTCTGCCCGAAAAAGTGGAGAAATTGTAAAATTGAGTTAAATGCCCATTTCTTTTTTTGTATATCTTTGGTTAGGGAGGTGTTTGTGACTGTAGGCAGTCCTGACTGCCCCAGTTCTCTTAATTGAGAGTTGTGCCCTAAACGATGTTAAACATTTAAAGAATTGAGAAAATAGAGTGATGCCAATTTTAAGTTTTACCTACTCAAAGGTGACATACATAGACAAAAGCAAAGGTTCTCGAGCAGTTCACGAAATTTAGGTATTCAAGTGCAAGTGCGAACCCCTACAGTACTCGAACTATTTAGCTCGCTATTTTATCTGTGTGATATATTGTGCGCTCCTAAATCTTACAGTTTCCAAGACGACAAAGGAGGTTGAGCTCCAATGGGGAAACGCTGAGGCTGTCACCATGTACAGTGGTCTGAAGATGGCACAATTCGAACTTCAACAAATCAGCCTGACGAAGTGCAGCGGTGCCTTTCAGATAGGTGAGTGCCCTATGAATGAACTCGCTTCAACGCTTGTGTTTTAGTGTTTCCATTTACTTACACCTTTAGCGTGGGAATCCCGACAAAAATATAGTAATTAGTTGCTTACTTAATAACATAAGAACCATATTTAGTAACGTTTCTTCTTATTCTTGCGATGTTATTTTACAGCGAAGCTGTATATGGCTAAACAATTCGTTCATTCGTCCGTCCGTCAGTCCGTCTGTCGGCCAGCTGTAGGCCGAAACTCCTCCGGCGTAACCCCATGCGCATGCGCGAAAAAACAAAAAAGTAAGAGAGGCACGCAATTAGCCAACACTACCTAGATAGCACAAGGCCTGTTTACTCCGATCCATGACATCACGCAGCATGGCCCGCAATTTTCACTGACAAGACTGGCGTGATGAAAGCGGTGACGTCAAAATCACTGTTACCTACTCGGGAGCATCCCCATTAGATTCTATGGCAGTCGGACTACGTAGCATGACGTCATGGATCGAAGCGACAAGGCCCTGTGCTGTCTAGGTGGTATTGGGTTAGCTGCCCCAGTAGTGACCTTGTTGCTCTCCGTCGCAGCCGAGCGCGCGCGTAGCAGTTTCTCTCCGACTCGGAAATGGACAGGCCACTCGTCATACGTACTCTTGAGGAGCAGGCAGCTTTCCATCAGCAACGCCGTGAGCAGAACCGGGAATGAGCTCGCATACGCAGTGCGGATGCTGCAGCCCGGGCGCAAGAACAGGCTCATGCAACCGAGCGCAAGCAGCAACTGCGTACCGAGGATACGGCAGCCCACCAAGTCGTCATTGAGAGAACCATCGGGATTAACCCAGCGATAAACGCCGGGGCCGCATGTTTCAGCTTCGTTGGTTAACCATCTGTACGAAGTACTCGTGCGGCGATATTTTTAAACTACCTGTAGTATATAAAAAAGCTGTAGCCATAATCATTCTAGGACAACTAAGTCTATTTATTCATTTCCGTATTAATAAATATGGCATGCCCTCGAGCATTATTATTTTAACCGGGAGCATCATCACACGCCTTTGAGAAAACCTGAATATTCTGTAGTATATTTGCGATTATGAAGTCCAAATCTCAAACCAACCTCTCAGATTTAATCACTTAGTGCTAATGTCAAACTTCTATGCTGTTGATTACGGCTCTTTCTCGTGGAGGTTGCACCTTGCTTAACTACCTTGACAATATAGGAAAGGCTGGCGCCCTTATGTGGAATACTGGCTGCTTCTCACCGCACGGGAAACAAAATGAAATCCTAAAAATCACGGAAAGACCTAGAATATAGTCAACAGCATCATAGAATGCATACCTCTACGCACGATAGTACAGGAATGCACAGAAGAAAGCGCAGGTACACGAAGTACAAGCTTCAAAAATAAATAAACAGCCTTGAAGTCGTTGTTTCAGGTCCCCGCTAGTACAAGCAGATATTTCTGCTCTTCATTTGAGAGAGATATTTGCGCATTCGTGTAGATTAGTTTTGCTTCTTTCTAAAGTCAACATGTCAGTTAACTTTCAGGAAAGCACCACGCATTGCAGCGCGACCTCTATCTCCATTCTGCTTCATAGGCGAAGGCAACCTCAGAGCCGTAATGCAAAGAATTCTTGGTCTTGTCATTATTACCGCTATAAATAAAAAAAAAACACGCAGAAGAGCCTTTCCAACTTGTCAAAGCACCTATACTGTACGGCTTGAATAAAATTACGTATTCAATGGCTGCTTTGTTCGATGTAATGTTTTGTTCGATGTCTGTATGATCTAGCTGAGCTTACTTTCGATCACGGAACTAGGTTGTTTTAAGGGCTGCTTTTTTTTTCGAGGTCACAATATGCGGCACGCTGGGCGAGGGTTGGGTACGTCCTGTTCGCGAAAAAGGCAACTAAGTTGAACACGTTACAGCCTTCGGTGTGCCGACATTAAAAAGCCTGCATTATCTGCGCATCTGGTGTGTAAAGAACCACAGTTAATTACCACAGCGCTCTAACTAAGGCAATATGGGCACACACACACAAAAAAAGAAGACGCGGGTTGCCTGGTCATTCATGAGGCGCTAACACTACGAAAAATTTTATTCGACTGCGAAAAAAAAAACGAATATTGAATAAGAAAATGAATGTTTTCACGAGAATAACAAATGTGCTTCGCGCATAAGGAACAGTGCATTACAGCAGCTAGGCTTCGATATTGCCATGCGAATAAACCAAACCTTATGATCGCATGTCTAAATGTCGACCAGTCAATAAAAGTGTTTTACGAACCTTTTTCTCAAACAGAGCGTGCCGTCGCTTTGAGAAATGTGACGCAGAACACAATAGTAGTAATGCTTCGCCATTTACGCGATGCTCTTATTATAAAACTGGACTTGTTACATTTAATAATTGCAAACGATGCTTACAGGCGTGGAAGCGGTGTCACTTCTCGAGGCGATTCCTGCCGGAACAAACGCGCTTGTCGCAGCTATTCGGCAACGCACAGGGGACAGCACCTGGCGAAAAGGTTTCTTTTGCGTCACAGTCATGAATGGACAACCTTATTGTCAGTGCAGAAGTACTTGTTTCTCCGAAACTCTTTCAGTGGTCCAAACAAATTATAGGGCCTCGATGCGACGTGGGATTGATGGCGGACTCAGCCGTACTTCCCAACCGAGATGCTGCAAAGAGCACACTTTGTGCAGTGGACTTTATTTTGGTGGGTACGGAGCTGGGCAAAAATACCGTACGTGGTAATCAAGCTAAACCGTCTTTTGCTTAGTGTCCTATGAACATGTTGGAGAACCTCACGGTATAGTGCTTCCTGCTGGTGGATACGATAGTATATACTGGGCAAATAAGTAACATTAAAGAAACCGCATTCATTCCAAACAAATTGTTTCACTGCCGACGAGCTGCTTCAACTTGCAACGTTTTCCCCTCCCGTACGGCCCTCGCGAAAGCGTTTGCACTACTCAGATAGTGCACTACTGCTTGCTATTGAGTTCTAGTTGCCATGTTGATCTTGAAACCAAGCGTGAATTTCAGTTTGTTTTAGGCCAACCTTTGCGAGGAACTATATTACAATAAGTTGTTCCAAAATCGTGTTCACAGGCTCTGCTTGTTTAAAACGTTACTTCTGGCGTGAAACGACTTTAGCGAACAATGGCCTGATAACATGTTAAGGCATGTCAAGCATAGAGCAGTAGCGTCTATTTGTGTGTAGGCATTAAGAAAAATATTGGTTTCGCTTGAGCAGCCCTCGTTATATAATCAATGAACATCACCTGCCATCGAATCACTAAAAAAATATCGAACGCTCTAACTGTTCATCACGAGTTAGAATTCGGTCTTTTTTGATTACTGGTTACTTTGTTACTCTTGTTTATCTACGCCTAAAGTAGTTACTTCCGCTTATTTATACTTCCTGATGGTCTTATTAAAATTTTTAGTTGTTTTCTTCTCTTTACGGCGGCGCTGCGTTTCCCTTAGTAACGCTGCTTAAATGCGCAATGAACATTTTCGTCGAACCATCCTGCCTGGAACATACACGGCATCCAAGATGGTTCAGGCTGTGGCATTCCACAACTTTTCCTTTTTCAATAATAACTACACTCTCTACGTTGTTAATATACACCGCAATGTGAAAGTGAAAGTTTATTTTCTTTTCAACAAAAAGAAGGCGCCAAGACAAAAGGCAAGAGCCTGACAAAGTCCTGGTCACCCGTAGAACAGCTGGCATTGTGCACGAGCACTTCACAAGAAATTCACAAGGAATTTCTCAAGCTTTGGAAAAAGCATGACGCAGTAAGTTAACATGCAGGAAATTTGTACTAGAAAAGAATGAATCGCATACGCAACTTATCGTATAAGTGGTATAAAGATACATATTTTTTCTCAAACATAAGAATGTCAGTCCTAAAACACAGAAACAGTATCAGAAAACTTTCAACATGTGCGTTACAGTAAGATAAATACAAATAGGAAAATGAATACAAATTCTGGTAGTAAAATAAATACAAATAAATACAAAGTCTGTCGACTAAATAAATATCTCATTCTGTTTGTTCCAAAAGGTATTTTTACATTGTAGATTTAAAACATTTTTGTGGAAGCTAATATTCAGTTTCAAAGGGAAATTGATTTATTACCGTTGGAATTTGGTAGCTTAGGGTTTGCTTGCCGTAATTGGTGCGTGTGATTGGAGCAAGCTTACGTTTCGTCCGGAAAGCATATCGGCTGCTGGAATCATCTGGACAAGAAAAGAACAATTTATGACGATGGATGTACTTAAGCAGACAGAAATTATATACTTCTTTTACTTTAAGGATGCCATGTTTCTGAAACAGCGGTGACGTAGGTAAATCTGGAGGTCTACCACGAAACGTCTCAATAGCAGGCAAAGAGCATTTCTGAATCGAAATTAGTTTAAGGTAATTGCTGAACATCGTAGTTCCTCAAACAAGAATACAGTATAACCTTGAGTAAATAAGTGCGTAATGCATGTATATGTTTGACCAAGAGGGCAACTAATGAGATATCTTATACAAACAACCTACTGTTTTACTTAGATCAGACATTAATTTTGATCGTGTGAAAATTCCAAGAAAGATTCTCATTGAACCAAACACCAAGAAATTGCTGGTTTTAAACTCGCCCTAATTCAGTATGCTCGTTGACAACTTTCAGAGTGATACTTTCTACTGTATTGATAGGATGAAAAATAATGTAGTTTGTCATTGATAAATTAAGGCTTAGCCTATTGGTATATAACCATTTATGTAGCTTTCTTAAATATGCATTTGCCGTAGCCACCATTTGAGACAAGGAGTGGGATGAAAAATATATATTCGTATCGTCAGCATAAATGACCAGATTAGGCAATTCGCATATGTTAGCGATATCATTTATGTATACTAAAAACAATACCGGTCCTAATATTGATCCTTGAGGAACACCATGCTGAATCGCCAATTTCTCTGAGGGTACGCCATTAACCTGAACATACTGCAACCTGCTATTTAAATAGCTATTTAGCAAGTCAGATGCAATACCACGTATGCCATAACTGTTAAGCTTGCGTAGCAAGGCGTTTTGATGAACGCAATCGAATGCCTTTCGGAA
Organism: Dermacentor andersoni; assembly: GCF_023375885.2. NCBI lineage: Eukaryota > Metazoa > Arthropoda > Arachnida > Ixodida > Ixodidae > Dermacentor > Dermacentor andersoni. The sequence goes on along the minus strand of NC_092818.1, from coordinate 148,255,128 downwards.
ATATAAGAAAAGGGTAAGAGTGTAGTGTTTCATAAATAAGATATTTATGAACAACAGATGCAGATTAAAAAAAGCAATCTGAGATATTTCAATGAAAAATGTCCGAAACCTGACCTCTAAATATGATTACATATACAAACTCAAGCCATTGAAGAGTGGTAGCCAGGCTGAAAGGAGGCAATAACAAATATGCAATGGCATTGCAGTGAATGTAAGTGTTAATAAAGTGATCTTATGTATGTCGAACCTATGTATGTTTCAATATATATAGCGGGCGCTAGTTCGAATCGGTTAGCGTCGGACAGGGTAATTAGAGATCGCAGGGAGAGGCCTTCGTCCTGCAGTGGACATAAATAGGTTGATTATTATTATTATTATTATTATTATTATTATTATTATTATTATTATTATTATTATTATTATTGTTGTTGTTGTTGTTGTTGTTGTTGTCGTTGTCGTTGTTGTTGTTGTAGTGGTGGTGGTGGTGGTGCTCGATGTTTCTTTATGCGCAGCGTTTATTGACTCTGCGGCCACTTCAGGTGCGACTTCAGCGGCAGCCAAATAAGCCTAGCGGCTTTGGCAGCGTTGTGGCATTTGTTCTGCTCAAAGGAAAAGTTACTCTCAGTGACGATTATTAACGTTCAAAAAAGCGGTGTCTTTGAGTGCGCAACTCTGACAGCTCGTAGACAGCGCTGTTAACTCGTACAGTGAAAATTTCACAATTCAAAGTTGCCGTGTTGTGTGTGTTTCCAGTGTGTTGAAGCCGTAGCAGTTTTCCAGGTTCGCTATAAGTACGTAAACTAAAGCTTTATCATGCGTTGGCCTCACTTCCCAGAAAAGCAGCGCTAGAAGATTCAGACAGACAGACAGACAGACAGACAGACAGACAGACAGACAGACAGACAGACAGACAGAC